>NC_139221.1:282793858-282801358 GCF_055691185.1 Crinia signifera
CGCTTCATAAGAATAAACGGAAGAGGTATTAAATAAAGGCCAAACTAATTGTATAAAATAAAATAAAAAAAAACATTAAGGACGCTTCATCACTACTGAAAATGTATTGTAGGGAACGACTAATCTCCGAATATATATCATGGATAAGGTTGATACAGTATGTGTGGGAGAGTGTGTAGATATTTGCAGTAATAACCCTTTAGCTGCCAGAGGTCTTCTCTTCGCATCCCCAGGCGTTGGAAGGGTTAAGTTCCCAATTTAAACAAGTGTGCATTAGATCCTGGAAATGAATATCATTACAGGAGCAGAGCAAAGCAATGAAGTTAATTCTTTTTTATTTGTTAAACGGAGTCCCCTCCTTGTCCCACCCCTCCCTCCCCCTGGGCCGGGCTGGCACGCCTTCTCACCAGGCTAAAATCATTCAGAGGATCTGGGAGAGATAAACACGACGTTTATGTTCCCCGTCACCCATCACAGAGGAGAGGCAGTTCATTAATACACTTCCCTGCATAGGATCACAGTGCAGGTATCACCCTGTCATTCATAGCATATTCCTATCATGTCCGGCCATACACCTACCCCCAGCAGCGGGAGCCACATAATAATAATAATAATAATAATAATAATAATAATAATAATAATAATAATAATAATAATAATTTACATAATGCCTGTAATAATAATGATACTCAGGCTGTACAATATGCTTGCAGTAATAATAATATTACACACAGGCTGTACAATGTACCTACAATAATAATAATAATAATAATAATAATAATAATAATAATAATAATACCCAGAATGTACACTGTGTCTGTAGTAGTAATAATAAGAAGAAGAGGAAGAAGTACATCATCTACCGCCACCATATATACGTATGTATACTTAGCTGTATGTATGTATACTTAGCTGTACATTGTGCCTGCAATAATACAAATAACTCACAGTATGTACTATGCGGCTATAATAATAATAATAATAACCAGAATAGACTGTGGTAAAATACTCAGTCTGTACAGTGTTCTTGTAATAATTATACCCAGATTGTACAGTGTGTCTGCAATAACAAAACTCAGATTTCTAAGTGTGCCTGTTACAATAGTACCCAGATAATACATTGTGGATATAATAATACTACTACTGAGGCAGTACATTGTGCCTGTAATAATACCCATACTGTACACTGTGCCTGTAATAATAGTCATATTGTAATAATCACCACCAGAGTGTATAATGTACCTGTAATACTGATACCCATATAGTACACTGTTCCTGTAGTATTAATCACCACCAATGTATAATGTGCCTGTAATACTAATACCCATATAGTACACTGTTCCTGTAGTATTAATCACCACCAATGTATAATGTACCTGTAATACTGATACCCATATAGTACACTGTTCCTGTAATAATAATCACCACCAGTGTATAATGTGCCTGTAATACTAATACCCATATTGTACACTGTGCATGTAATAATCACCAACAGTGTATAATGTGCCTGTAATACTAATACCCATATTGTACACTGTTCCTGTAGTATTAATCACCACCAATGTATAATGTACCTGTAATACTAATACCCATACTGTACACTGTTCCTGTAGTAATAATCACCACCAGTGTATAATGTGCCTGTAATACTAATACCCATATTGTACACTGTTCCTGTAGTAATAATCACCACCAGTGTATAATGTGCCTGTAATACTAATACCCATATTGTACACTGTTCCTGTAGTAATAATCACCACCAGTGTATAATGTGCCTGTAATACTAATACCCATATTGTACACTGTTCCTGTAGTAATAATCACCACCAGAGTGTATAATGTGCCTGTAATACTAATACCTATATTGTACACTGTGCCTGTAATAATCACCACCAGAGTGTATAATGTGCCTGTAATACTAATACCCATACTGTACACTGTGCCTGTAGTAATAATCACCACCATTGTATACTGTGCCTGTAATACTGATACCCATACTGTACACTGTTCCTGTAGTAATAATCACCACCAGAGTGTATAATGTGCCTGTAATACTAATACCTATATTGTACACTGTGCCTGTAATAATCACCACCAGAGTGTATAATGTGCCTGTAATACTAATACCCATACTGTACACTGTGCCTGTAGTAATAATCACCACCATTGTATCCTGTGCCTGTAATACTAATACCCATACTGTACACTGTGCCTGTAATAATCACCACCAAAATGCTATGACATTACCAATATTGTACAGTGTGCCAGAGATAGTTACCCAAACTGTGCAATGAATCTGCAGTGGTAATACCCAGAGTGTACAGTGTGCATGTAGTAATAATAATAATAATAATAATAATAATAATAATAATAATAATGATAATAATAATAATAATAATAATAATAATAATAATAATAACAATACACAAAGTGTACAGTGCACTAATGTAACCAGACTGCATAGTAAGACTATAGTAGTAGTAGTAGTAGTAGTGTAGTAGTAGTGTAGTAGTAGTAGTAGTAGTAGTAGTATTGTAGTAGTAGTGTTGTTGTAGTAGTAGTAGTATAGTAGTAGTAGTAGTAGTAGTGTAGTGGTATAGTAGAAGTAGTAGTAGTAGTAGTATTGTAGTAGTAGTAGTAGTGTAGTAGTAGTAGTAGTAGTAGTAGTATAGTAGTAGTAGTAGTGTAGTTGTAGTAGTGGTAGTATAGTAGTAGTAGTAGTATAGTAGTAGTAATAGTGTAGTAGTATAGTAGTAGTAGTAGTAGTAGTAGTAGTAGTAGTAGTAGTATAGTAATAGTAGTAGTAGTATAGTAGTAGTAGTAGTAGTGTAGTAGTAGTAGTAGTAGTAGTAGTAGTAGTAGTAGTAGTAGTAGTAGTATTGTAATAATAATAATAATAATAATAATAATAATAATAATAATAATAATAACAACCACCATTGTGCCCAAGATCAGGGACCAGCCGCAACCTCACATCAGGGCTTTAAAGTTGCCTGGGGAACTATAAGTCCCAGCATGCCCTGTCAACCTCTCTTGGGTATAGTAGTAGTAGTAGTAGTGTAGTAGTAGTAGTATAGTAGTAGTAGTGTTGTAGTAGTAGTAGTAGTAGTAGTATAGTAGTAGTAGTATAGTAG
Source organism: Crinia signifera (assembly GCF_055691185.1). NCBI lineage: Eukaryota > Metazoa > Chordata > Amphibia > Anura > Myobatrachidae > Crinia > Crinia signifera. Next base: position 282,796,993 of record NC_139221.1, read on the forward strand.
TAGTAATAGTGTAGTAGTATAGTAGTAGTAGTAGTAGTATAGTAATAATAATAATAATAATAATAATAATAATAATAATAATAATAATAATAATCATCATAATAATAATAACAACCACCATTGTGCCCAAGATCAGGGACCAGCCGCAACCTCACATCAGGGCTTTAAAGTTGCCTGGGGAACTATAAGTCCCAGCATGCCCTGTCAACCTCTCTTGAAGTTACTCACACAACATGGCAGTTGGCTTTTACCTCTGCAAACTATTTGTCACTGCACTGCATTTAACCCCTTCCAGGCCAGTACATGTTTCCCGTTCTCTGTAGCGCTCATCTTCCGAACATGCATTGTGCTGGCGAGTTTCTGAAGGGTGTTTGTGTGTGTGTGTGGGGGGGGGGGGGGTGTAAATACTGTATGTATTAAAGAAACTTTCCTGCCGGTCCGGTGAGAGGACAGCGCACACCGCATCCAGTGCTTGGAGTCAGGGCATGTGTCAGGCAGTCTCTCCCCATTGGGGTGGGTACGGCTGTGTAAGGAGGCAGGCGGGGAGAGGGGGCAGCAGCAGCAGCAGCAGCAGCACAGACTGATGAGCGGCGTCACACTGCTGTGTACAATAAGCGGGGAGTGGGGGGGGGCTGCAGGGGGGACGCCGGGGAGATGTCATTGTATTGCTTCCCCTCCCTCCTGCTTCCAGGCCCCCCTGCCTGTCAGGGAGAGCTGGGGGGGCGACAAGGGCTGGGTGACCTCACTCAGTAGAGGGTCTGTGGGACCCAGCTGACGGCTGTGATTGGCTGCTGGGGGCTCAGCGGTACTTCAAAGCCAGAGAGGAGCTACAATTGTGCCGGGATGGGCGGACCTGCTCATTGTATTGCACACCTCTAAAAAAACACTGCTCTGATTTATACCTATAAAACAGATCCTCTGAGGAGGGCACTGTGTGATGGCAACTTCTCTACTAGGGGTGAGTCTCAGGATTTTCTTGCTGCTTTAATTAGTTCTTTTATTCTGCGTAACTGCCTAGTGGAGGGGTTAAAATAGCCCTAGCCCAGACAAGGGGCTATCAGTCTCCTATTGAGTCCTATAGCACGAGGGAGTGGAGTGTGAGAGGGAGAGGAGGAAGGCATTGGAAGGGGGCAGAGTCACTGGGAGTGAGGATAAGGTAGTGAGGGCACTGAGAGCAGCCACCTTACAGCACGTTCCTGAGGAGGAGAGCTGGCTTCTTACATGACTACTGCAGCAGCAGCAGCAGCAGACACATCCTCCTAACACACACCGGCTGCCCTGTGTAATAGCCCTCAGCCCTCTTCTCTGCAAGGTACGTCTACTGCACTCTTATCTCTCTGTCTGCATTATATGCTCTCTTCTTCCTGTTTTATATCACTGTGACTATTTGTTTTATACTGTCCCATCTCTGGCCCGAGAAGCTGCCGGTGCCCTACGTACATTGTAGCTCTTGAATAGGTCTCTACACAGCTGCTTTTAAATATATCTTGGGGTTGTCATGTTCTGTTTGGTCATTTTGTGCTTTATACATTTTTTGTTTGTTTATTTAATTTTTGTTTGTTTGTTTATTCATTCATTTATTTATTTATTTATGGAATTTGAATGTTCCTCTGTTTCCGATGATTGGGAACAAAGTTTGTGTTCTCGGTGCAAGAAAGCAACTCAGGGAGAGGATACAGTAGTCAGTGTTTCCTATATTGCATGGGGTACAGAGATAGTCTCACATAACCAGACTTTGGTTTCCTGTTTAAGTCACTTTAAACTAGTTGCTGTTCATGAATATTAATATCTAGTATCCTGGTCAGAATTCACCTGTGTACCGAACTAAAAGGCGGTGTCCTTTATATTGATTATTATTATTATTATCATTATTATTTATTATTATTATTTATTATTATTATTTATTTTTACAATTATAGTTATTTATTATTATTATTTTATTATTGTTATTATTCACAATTGCAATTATTTATTATTAGTAATAGTAGTAATAATAGTAGGAGTAGTAGTATTACTACTATTATAATATATATTATTATAATTATTTTGCAATCGATATAACAGCATTGGTTTCGGTTTTTGTCCAGTCCTATTGCTGGTTAATGTCTAGTAACTGTTGCATCGTTGAAAAGTTGGATCAGTGAAACATTGATCGCCGTGTACTTTATACACCACATTAATCTGGACAGAATGTTCTGTAAATGATTCTAGACACATTATTCTGTGTAATATTATTGTAAGCAGAATATTATGTACATTGCTGCAGACACAATATTTGACAGGCCATTATTGTAGCCACAGTTTTATGTATGACATTCCAGACAGTGTTATACTGTACACATCGTTATCGTGGGCACAGTATTACATTAACATTATTCTAAATACAGTATCACATACATCATTATTGTAAGACAGTATTGTATGCAGCTATATTACAGAAACAGTGTGTGTGTATATGTATTTATATGTGTGTGTCTTTTTGTGTAGTATATATACAATATATAAAATACACACACATGGCCATTGGTGTATTACAGTACTAGAAGCAACAGAGTAGCACTAGGGTTAGTAGTGTTCCCTATGATGTGACCCAAGCACTGACCGTGTCCTCCCTCTCTCTCTCTCTCTCTCTCTCTCTCCCCACCAGGAAGAGCCCCGGCTGGGACCCACTCCCCTGGCCATGCTGGCCGCCACCTGCAACAAGATCGGCAGCCCCAGCCCGTCCCCGTCCTCCCTATCGGACAGCTCCGGCTCCTTTGGCAAAGGGTTCCACCCTTGGAAGCGCTCATCGTCCGTCTCCTCCTCCGGCAGCTGCACCCTGGGCTCTGGCTCCCTCTCCGGCTTCGGCGGCTCCTCGCACCGGGTCGGCTCCTCTTCCTCCAGCGCGGCGGCTGCGGCTGCGGCAGCTGCAGCCGCTGCGGCGGCGGCAGCACTAGTATCGGACTCGTTCAGTTGCTCGTCCCCGGGCTCCAGCGCCTTCTCCCTGACCTCTTCCTCCGGAGGGGGCGGCGGAGGGGGAGCGGGCGGTGGCTCGGTGTCTGCAGCCTCCCCGTTCGCTAACGAGTACTCGGTGTTCCCGGTGAGCGGGGGATCGCAGGAGGCGGCGGCAGCGGCGGCAGCAGCAGCGGCAGCCGCCTCCCACCACCAGCCGGTGTTCCTCAGCAAGGTGCACGCGTCGGTGGACGGGCTGCAGGGCATCTACCCCCGGGTGGGCATGGCGCACCCCTACGAATCCTGGTTTAAGCCGTCTCACGGCGGGGAGGTGAGCGCAGCTGCGGCCGGGGGCGCCTCCAGCTGGTGGGAGGTGGGGGCCGGCTGGATAGACGTGCAGAGCCCCGGGGCCGGAGCCGCGCTGCACCCGGGAACCCTGCAGAGCTCCCTGCACTCCCCGCTGGGCGGCTACGGCTCCGACTACACAGCCGCAGGCTTCGGACACTTCAGCACCGGGGGAGGTGGAGGAGGCGGCGGTGGTGGGGGAGGTGGAGGAGCCGGGGGCGGTAACGGAGGCCCCCCCGGGGGCCACTTACTCAGCTCGGCAGGGCAGCACCTGATGGACGGATTCAAGCCAGTCATAGGCCCCGGGAGTTACCCCGACCCGTCTTCCTCCCCATTGTCCGCCAGCTCCATGCTGGCCCCCACCGGGCCCCTGGGCGGATCCCCTCGCTCCTCTGCCCGCCGCTACTCGGGAAGAGCCACCTGCGACTGCCCCAACTGCCAGGAGGCGGAGCGGCTGGGCCCCGCGGGGGCGAGCCTCCGGAGGAAGGGGCTGCACAGCTGCCACATCCCGGGCTGCGGCAAGGTGTACGGCAAGACGTCGCACCTGAAGGCGCACCTGCGCTGGCACACCGGAGAGCGGCCCTTCGTCTGCAACTGGCTCTTCTGCGGCAAGAGGTTCACGCGCTCGGACGAGCTGCAGCGGCACCTGCGCACCCACACCGGGGAGAAGCGCTTCGCCTGCCCGGTCTGCAACAAGCGCTTCATGCGGAGCGACCACCTCAGCAAGCACGTCAAGACCCACAGCGCGGGGGCGGGCGGAGGAGCGGGCGGCGGGGGCCCGGGCAGCGGGGGCAAGAAGGGCAGCGACACCGACAGTGAGCACAGCCCGTCCGCCAGCCCGCACTGCCATTCCCCGGAGCTGCTGCACCCCACAGACAGGAACGGTCTAGAGTGAGAGCTATGGACCCCCTCTTCCCCTCATCTCACCCTGTCCTGCAATACAGACTAATGCCAGGCTCTCTGCCACCAAGGACATGGACAGTACATTGTGCCCTGGGCTCACACTCCAGCTCTGTTCTACTACTGAGGAAGGACACCATTCTCCACCACAGGGATGTGTTAATACAGAGGAAATACATCCAGCAGCACC